>NC_056731.1:860457498-860484998 GCF_019279795.1 Protopterus annectens | reverse complement strand
CAAATAAGAGTCAAACCAGTGTAATGCCAAAGAGTCAAGTGAGACAGATTTCAGAGTGTCTAGGAGAAGTTGATGGTTGACCATATCAAAGGCTTTTGAGAGGTCCTGGAATAAAGCAGAGGAGAAAAGGTTGTTATTGCGATTTTTGTTGATCATGTCTGTGAAGGAGAGAAGGGCAGTGTAAGTGCTATGGTAGGGCCTAAAACCATGTTGGGAGTCTACAAGTAGGCTATTTTGCAAAAGATGATGTAAGAGTTGATGGTGTATACAAAGTTCCATAATTTTAGATAGTGGAGATAGTAGGGCTATAGGCCGGAAATTAGAAAGTTCATTAGTGTTACCTCCTTTATGCAGAGGAATGATATGGGAGACTTTCCAGCAGGATGGAATAGTAGATTCTGTTATTGTTCTGTTAATTAAGATGGAGACTGGGTAAGCTAGTTCTGCTGCTGCTAGTTGCAGATATTCAGCTGGTAGTTTGTCGGCTGAAGGGGTGCATGGTTTAAGTTTTGAGAGTAACTTACGTATGTGGGTTGTGGAGACTGTACTAAATTTTAGAGTGGGGTGTTATTTTGAGGAGAGGTCTTTTGAAGGGAGGGGGGAGTCATGGTGTTTGCTAGAGAGGTGACTGTTTCAGAGAAGAAGTTGTTGAATGTATTGGCTATTATATTGGGTGGGGTCTGAGCTAAGTTAGCTGGTGTAGGTGTTTTGGTATTCCCTGGATGGAGCAGTTTATTGATTCCTGACCAGAATTTTTTGGGGTTGTGATTTTGGTTTTGTTGATATTGAAGGTAATCATTTTTTTATCAAGATAGGTGAGTTTTTTTGTAGTATTTCTAAGGTGTTTGAAGTTTTGATGGTCAGTTGGGTTTACTTTTACTTATTTATTACTTATTTATTTACTTATTATTACTCATTTACTTAATGATGATAGTGGTGATGTAAGGAGGAAAAAGTTTTTTAATTTGTCTTTTAATAAATCAGCAGCTTTAAGAGCTCTTCATTAGGCTGACAATGTATTAATCAAGCCAGCAGATAAAGGGGGAGTGCTGTTTTTGACAGACACCTCATTTTATAATGACAGTATTTTGGAGATGTTATCTGATACTGTGGTTTGTGAAACTGTCTCTGCAAAGGATACTGATTATATGTGGAGAAGTATTTCTTCTGATTTATATGACTGTTCATTAAGGTGTCATATTACACAAGATTTATATAAATATTGTATGGCTGAAGCCCTACCTTCCAGGGGCTACCAAAAACTCATAAGAATTTGATTCAGCCACCCTCCAGACCGATTGTGTCTGGTCATGGGTGGATGACTGAATCCCTCTTCATTTACGTTGAAATCATCTTAGATTGACACTGAATGAGGTAGATACCATTATATAGGATACTGAACAGTTTCTGGTACAGCTGTATGTACATATGGGTGATGGCTCATTAAGTAATGATGTTTTATTTGTCACTATGGATGTTTGTTCATTATTTATGGTAATCCCTAACGCTACAGGAATAGAGTATACTAAGCAATTTCTTTCCACTAATAGTGGATACAGTGTTTGCATGATAGATTTGATCTGTTTATTTATAGAACTTATCCTAGAGAATAATGTTTTTACCTTTTTAGGTAGTTAATACTGGGAATTCACTTTTGTGTTACACGGGAATAGATTTACCACTCACATCAGGTTCTATTGGAGGTTTGTTGATGATATTTTTGTTTTGTGGGTAGGTGATGGTGATGAGCCGGAACAGTTTGTCCTATATCTATATCAGACTAGCACCTTTCTTTGGTTTGAAACTAAGATCTTGGATTCCATGATAGAGTCCTTGGATGTTAAGACAGAGAAAGATTCTTTAAATAAAATTGTTACAGGAAGATATAGGAAGAGCTGCTACAGAAATCACATTTTACATCGTCAGAGCCTATACCCACCTTGGATATGTAAGAATATTATTAGAGGTCAGACTCATCAACTTTCTAGACTTAATAATAAGGATGAAAGATTTCAAGCAGAGATTAATACCATGCAACAGGACCTGATGAAGAGGAGCTATTTGAGTCGTGAAATTAATACCGGCATATCAGACTTATCAAATTCGGACAAGAAGGGGGTAAACCTTATTTCTCGGAGAGAAGTCATTTGATGAAATATACTAGTTGCCTTAGAGCTGGGGATGGATTTAAATTTAAGGGTATACCTGTTTCTTTAACATATTCTAGTGTTATTCAGCACAACTGGCATATCCTTACTTCGGATAGTCAAATGAACAGTTTGTCAGGCACCTGCCCAACCTTTAGATTCAAGAATAAGAACTCTCTCAAATGCCTACTCTGCTATAAGAATGACAGAAGCCATCAATTTGATCGGATTGGTACATGTCCATGCAGTGTGTGTAATTTTTGTTCTTATTTGGGCAGTGATAGCCATTTTGTACATCCTTGTATGGGCAGAAAATACTTTTTTAAGATGGAGGCTAGTTGCTCAACTAAACATTTAGTTTATCTGGCGCAGTGTGTACTACATTTGAAGTTTCATGTTGTTAAGATGGACCACTGTTTAAAAGACAGAGTAAGAGAGCATGTCAGGGATATCAAACAAAGAGACATTAAGAATTTGTTAGCTAAACATGTCCTTGAAATGGGAGTTGATCATCTGTTTAAATTCAAGGCAGTGGAGGTTGTTAGATTAGGTGAAAGGTTGGGAGATGTCAGTGTTACCACCGAGAGTAGGAAGCTGTTTTGGATTTTATCTTTGCAAGCCGACAAGGAGGGTGAACTTAATGGCAAGGTCTCTTTAAGACCGAAACTTAAACAAAAAGGATTATGTAAGAGTTGTTGATACAATGTTGCATGTGATCTGTTTGGCTAGTGTTAACTGGATACTTTGTATTTGCTTTTCCTTTATTTACTGTTGATTTCTATATGATTTTATGGCCTGAAGAAGCAGAGTTTCTGCAAAAGCACTTACCTTTTTATATTTGTTGGTATTAAAAGATTCCACCAGTACAGCATTGCTTTTTTCTCTCTCCTCAAAACTAAGATATTGCCAATACATTTCAATAAGAAAGACATAGATGAAAAGTTCTCTGGGTATATAGTTATAGATAATAAAGTTAAAAATCTAGGGATTATATTAACAAATGATATGAATGAAACACTAATAATTAATTATACCAACATTGTGAATAACATTAAATATCTCATGGATAGATTGAATAAGTTATTTTTTACAATATAGGACAGCCTTTTCTTAATTAAAATGCTTATTTTTCCAAAAATATTATATTTCATACAAGCTATTTCTCTTCATCTTTCTAAAAAGTATATACATCAATTCAATAAATTGTTAAACTTTTTATGGTATCCCAACAAACGTAGAATATTTATTTATTTATTTATTTACTGGCATTTGATTATCGGGAAAGTTCACTGGGCCAGCGAAAGCCCATTTTTGGTGGAGGCCTGGGGAGAAAAATCTCCAGGTGATAATATATAACATTTTTAAAAAATTACAGAATAAAATTACATGGAAATTATACAATAAAATAAAATTACATGAAAATTATACAATATAGGTAAAGGTGATAAGATATTATATTATCAACAGTGTTAATCATAATCAAAGTACAGGCCAACAGACCACTGAAAATACAACACAGACAGACTGGTTAAGTATTATACAGATTGAAAGATCCAAAGTAAGCATACAGCTCATGGTTTCACGGTGTTACTTAGAGTGAAGAATTAATATATATATATATATATATATATATATATATATATATATATATATATATATATATATATATGTAGAATGAAAGCAGCTAGAGAGAGGGAACGAGAAAGAAAAAGCATGTGGAATTAGTTTTCCAGACATAGAAATGTATGCTCTATCACCTGATATTAAGAGAATAGCATTATGGTTAAATTCATCCTATTCTGCTAGGTGGAAGCAAATATATGACCATATTTGGTTAGAATCAAATCATTCATTGTTGCCTCAATTCAGTAAAATATTACCTAATAATTTTCATTGGTTGGTAAAGGAATATAGTTTGGAGAATAAAAATAAGCACATGTGTTCTAAATTTATAACTAATACATTACATACATTTAAAAATTATTTAATTAAAAATCCAGATTTTAAAGCATAGTCATCTTTATTATATCCTATTGCCTGTTGTTGTTGTTATTTTTCTTTCGGCTTTTCCCGCTTAGGGGTCGCCACAGCCGAACTCCGGTCCGCTAATGACTGGCAGTAGATTTTTATGATGCTGAGGTGCCAGCTCGATGCCCAACCTTCAATGAAGGCATGCCCATTCACGCATGTCTTTCGAATGCTACTCGACCGCAGGGAGGACATGCAGACTCCACACAGAAGGCGCTCCAGCCAAGAATTGAACGGGAGAACCTCTTGCTGTGATGCGACAATGCTACCACTGCACCACCACGGCTTATTATATCCTATTGCCTGTACTCAGAATAATATTGATACTTTTGATTTTATTAAAATGAATACATGTAAGGGAAAAAAATATTACATTGGCATCAGCTAATGGATTCTGGAAAAGTTCTTTCTATGAAACATGTTATAAGTAAATATGATATAAATAGTATAATGTGGCTAGTAATACAAGATTTAAGGCAGTATATTATAAATAAATTGAAATCAATGCAAATATTAATTAAAGACACAGTTCTCAAATTTATAATTATAGAAAATCAAACAGTAATAGGAAAATGGTTCTTATCCAAAATATATAAAGTAATTAAAAACACACAATTGCACATCCTCATCTTCTTTACATTATTCTTTTGAAGTTTTCCTGAATAATATGGTGTATCTCTGTTTGATCTTTGTCTAATAGTTTCATCAACAGATTTATTAATTTCTATTTGTCTATAACCTCTGCTCACAAAATCTTGTTTCTTTCACTTCATTCTTTTTTCAAAATCTTCTCCTCTTGGATTAAGCAGAAAATTTAAACAAGTCTCATCCCCAAAGATTCTATAACTTGATGAAATTGGAGCATACAGCATTAAAAAAGTTATGGGAAAATAAAGAGATATGTATAAGGCCAGTGGAGAAAGTAGGGGCCATAGTTATTCTACATAATGATTCATGTAAGAACTGCTGTCAGATTAAACAACTTATACTAAGATTACAAGAGGAGAGGTAAATGTTTTAACAAAAAGTATACAAGACACCTTATATGATTCATTAATGACAGGATTATTAACAAAGGAGTTGTATGATTATATGGTCATCTTAAATCCTCTGATTCCTGTAATGCATGGACAACCAAAGATTCATAAAACCATGGTCAATCCACCAATGCAACCAACAGAGGCTGGTTCACTGAACCAATGTCAACATTCATTGAGAAGAACCTTTGATTTGTTTTAGATAGAGCAGAAACCATTCTTAAAGACACACAACAACTTTTACAAACTTTATATGAATGCATGGAGACTATCTCATGTAATAGGCTGCTATATGGTAGCAATAGATGTCTGTACCTTATTTACACTGATCCCGAATGAAGAAGGGTTTGAAGCAGTTAGATAATTTCTAATTAAAAATAGTGAATATGATGCCAAGCTGATTACTCTTATATGTATTTTGTTGGAAATGGTTCTTGAAAATAATGCCTTTACATTTAATGAGAACTTTTATCTGCAAACACTAGGTGTAGCTATGGGCACGAGTTGCTCAAATAGCTTATGCAAGTATGGTAATGGCTGAATGGGAGAATGAATATGTAATAGGTCTGCATCAGTTCTCATATTATTTAAAATATTATAAAAAGTTTGTGGATATTTTCTTCCTTTGGAAAGGCACAGTATTAGAGTTGGAAGAATTTATTTATTATCTAAATAGAACCACTAATTATCTTAGATTCACAGCGATGTATTCTTAGCATAAACTGGACTTTTTGAATGTAAGCATTTACCTAGATGAACAAGGCATAGACAGCTGTTCAGGAAAAATTGCTACAAAAATACACTTCTCCATAGGACAAGTATGCACCCTTTGCATACATACAAGAACATTCTAAAAGGCCATCTTTGGAAACATCTAAGCTTAATACAAAAGAGGAAGATTTTGAAAACAGAATGAAGCAAATGCAGCAAGATTTTGTGAGGAGAGGCTATAGACAAATTGAGGTTAATAAATCTGTTGATGAAACTGTTTGGCAAAGATCAAACAGAGGTACATCGTATTACTCAGGAAGAGTTCAAAATATAATGTAAGGAAGATGGGGACGTGCAACAGAAAGAAAAACAGAGTGATTCTTATCTACTTTAGTGATATCAGTGCTGAATCCGAAATCGTGAAAAAAAATTGGGGGATTCTAACTTCTGATGATAAATCAAAGGAGGCAGTAGGTGATACACCAAGTTTTTGTTTTAAAAACAGTTTAACATTAAAATGACAAGTCTGCTATGGCCCAGTAATAAAGCAATCAAGAAGATCTAACAGAATAGTTGCATATGCATGCCGCACCTGTAAAGCATGCAAATTTTTTGCGAAAAGCAATTATTTTACTCATCCAGTTACAGGAAATAGAATAGAGCCAAGACTTTACACAGACTGTCGATCTTGTAATTTAGTATATCTTGCATGTTGTAATTGATGCAAGCAATTTTATGTTGGCAAAACAAACTGCACATTCAAACAATGCGTTTTACAACATGTTTGTGATATTCGAAAAGGTAACCAGAACACCCTTACTTAACATGTTTCAGTTTATTCAGGGCACACTTTTAATTTTACGGTGGTACAATTAATACCTGAAAGCAAAAGGGGAAGATATCTAGTAAATGATACAGAATTGGTGGAAATGAAATGGATTGTCAGACTGCAGGTGCACAGAGCGCCTGGTTTAAATGCCTCAGTCCCTTTAAAACCTATTATTAAAAAGACGCAGAATTGGGTAATTTGATGCTTGACTGGATAAGGCTACTGGCTATATTGTGTTTTAAGGATGAGTTTTTACTTTGCATTTTAGATTTGATTAAGGGCTTTGGCTGAAAAGCGCTCATCTTCTAATAAAATATTTTATGCCTCTAGCAGTATTGGTTGGTTTTACGTTTGAAGTTTTATGCTGTTTACCTTTTGTAATGAACCGACTTTTATTTACCTGTCTTATATTATTTCTTCTTGAATTACTATGAACAGGAAGAGTAAGACTTCTCTTTCATTTAAACAATTCAGAATATTGCACTTAACGTTTCTCAAATGGAATTGTCTACTATGAAGATGAGAACTGATAGAATCACTTCATATTACAACTCTTGGATAAAAGTTAGAGATTTTTAAAAAAATTAATAAAAATACTTAAAAAAAAAGAGAAGGCTCTCATCTAAGAAGATGGTGCCCAGGTTCAATTAAGAGCTTAAGTACTATATTGTCAATCTGACAGGAAACACAGGGGAGGGGCATACACACTGACAAGAGTGGTACCTGTGCATGCAGAAGTACTCCGGTGCTTTCTGCATTCACATCACTGCTACCAAAGAAGAAGAAGAATATGATGTATAAACAAAACACTCTGTCCATCATTACAACAGCTTCACAGCCACTCAAGAGGGACTAAATAATGTAGTGGGCAGCTAATATACTCATGACATATTTAAGATCAACAAGAAAACAGCTTATAAAAACAGTTAACTTTTGGGGAGTTTTTTCTTTCTGTTAATTTTCCCAGTGTTAGTTTACATTTATCAAGAGATAGCCAGTCATCATCCACTGTTGAGCAAAGACTACTGTCTTCCATAATAATTCATGATTCAACCACAGCAAGCTGACAATCCCCCAAAAGGTGAAACATACACATCTCTTCTGTCTACTGTTGTTTAAAACAGAAGCATTATAATTTCACAGAAAGTTGTATGGATTTCACATCTTCTTTGCAAGTATTTTTTTTTTGCAATTTATCATTGTACAACTGCCTTTTGGAGTGCTCACACCTGCAAGTAACTGCTTTGGAGTTTCCTTCTATTCTGTTGTTTAGTCGGTCACTTTTTAAATGCTTATACCACAAGTCACCCTACTGTTTGCTATGACAGGCTTATTCTATTCTTGATAAAGATTTAGATTTGCATAGAGATGATGTTCAGAAAAGAGAAAAACAGAAATGCTTGCTATCTTGATCTTAAGACTCCTTCAAGATCCCTTTGAGTTGTGAAAAAATGTGATTAAAGCTGAATTATTAGAATTATTTAATGAGAATATATGAATGGGCGTTCCTTCGTTGAAGGTTGTGCGTTAGGCCCAGCAAGCCAGTATGTAAAAATCTACTGCCAATCATTAGCGGACCAGAGTTCCACTGTGGCGACCCCTAACCGGAAAAAGCCGAAAGACACAAACAAACATTTAATGAGAATATACACACCATTTCCTGTGATGATCTTTATTAGAGGAATATGTGAAGCTACATGGGCAAATACCTATGTGTTGACATGTAGTAAAAGTTGTATTAACATTCTCAATACACTTCTACCTAATATGCTGCAAACTCTACAACTATAAAACTGCCAAGGAAACAAACTCCTTAGCCACAAGAATAACCAACTGTACATGCAGCAAGCTATTTAACAGCAGAAAGTAGCCCAGTAGATAAATATTCAAATTACTGAACAGATTCCAACTCATTGCATCCTGATTTATTGTTTGGAAGGGGATATGATGACCTGGATATTGGGACTAAAGGGGCATGACATGTAGGAATAAGGATATTCTTTTTCTACAGAAATCTAGGTTTCATTTGGCTACTCCAAGGTCACATAATAGTGGAGAAAAATGAAATCTTCACTGCTGTTGGAAGTTGATTCAGCATGGTTTGTTCAGTCTATCAGCATTCACTGGAATTGCTGTTGAAAAACTAACATGCACCCATTTTACCAACGCTCCAATACAAAATGAAGACTTAAAATAAACACTGTAGTATTTTAAACTGTAGTATGTTTCACGGAAAAATAAACTGGCCTAGAATGATAAATGCACTGCACTGCATTAAGCTACTTTGCATACTTCTTAGTAATGTACAAAGTAAGATTGCCAACGTTCATCCTCTGCCTTTGGATCTATGTTAACTTCAGGATGTCCAATTACAGAAATTTAAAGTTAGTGGAGATACTAACAAGGAGTGACTGAAGCTTAGTCTGTAACCATACCACTGACTGCTGCTTTCAGTGAATGTTTTTCCAGGGTCTTCTTTTTTCCTGAATTGCTTGCTGACCATTAGTTTCTCTCTCTGGTCCTTCATTCAGGCAGCCATCATGGTCTTCCTAAGGTTCCTGATCTTGCGACCTCTGTAGCTACCCTTATGCAAGCTTTGCTGAAGCAGGATGTTTTTATATATATATATATATATATATATATATATATATATATATATATATGGATGTTTTTATATATATATATATATATATATATATATATATATATATATACACATATATATATATATATGGTTCCCATTCAGAAGCCTGAAACATCATAAGCCTGAAAATCAAAATCCTGAAACCAAAAGCCTGAAAATTCAGAATCCTGAAAACTCAAAATCCTGAAAGCCCAAAATCCTGAAAGACCAAAATCCTGAAACTCAAAATCCTGAAAACACAAATAATGCTAATATGTCACTATAAAGACACTAATATCTACCAACTGACCCTGACCCTAACCCTAACCCTAAGGTCCGTCACTATCGCACACTCACCTGACCCGCGCCCTAACCCTAACTCACTTAAACCGCCCCTAACCCCAATATTTGTCACTATTGCATACATGCCTAACCTGCCCTAACCCTAACTCACTTAAACCACCCCTAACCCTAAAATAAAACCAGCCGCACACTTACCTGACCCCAACGCATGACCTAACACCACAGGGCTAACAATAGCAAAGCCACAATGACATCAGTATGTCTATTTTGTGTTTTCAGGATTTTGAGTTTCAGGATTTTGGTCTTTCAGGATTTTGGGCTTTCAGGATTTTGAGTTTTCAGGATTCTGAATTTTCAGGCTTTTGGTTTCAGGATTTTGATTTTCAGGCTTATGATGTTTCAGGCTTCTGAATGGGAACCATATATATATATATATATATATATATATATATATATATATATATATTATAAACACACAGATATAAACATATAGATATATGTATATATACATATAAAGAGAGAGATACACACATATATTTATATTATACTTTTAAATGTTAATGAGGTAGCTAGATTTATTAAAATGTCACATGGTGTACCCTTACCTCCAAATAAATTAATTGAAATATATATGTCATGATGGTGGCACAGTGGTGCAACGATAGCGTTGTCACCACACAGCAAGAGGTTCGCCGGTTCAATTCTCGGCTGGGGTGCCTTCTGTGCAGAGTCTGCATGCATTCATGTGGGTTTCCTTTGGGTGCTCCAGTTACCTCTGACACTACAAAGACATACATTTGGAAATTTTCTCCCTGGGCCTAAACTCAAAATTGGCTTTGTTCCAAGTCAGATTTTCCCGGTAAACAAATGTTAAATAAAATAAATAAATAAATAAATGATGGTCAGACCTCATTGTATCTCTAGTTGTGTTATTTATTACACCTCCAGACATGTTGTTGTTGTTGTTGTTGTTGTGTCTTTTGGCTTTTCTCGGTTAGGGGTCACCACAGCGGAACTCCGGTCCGCTAATGATTGGTAGTTGAATTTTACGTGCCGAGTTACCAACCCTGATGCACAGCCTTCAACGAAGGTACGCCCATTCACACATGTCTCCACGCAGAAGACGCTCTAGCTGAGAATTGAACCGGACAGCGTCTTACTATGAGGCGACAACGCTACCGCAGCACCACCACCGCAGGTACATTACACCTCCAGACATGACAGAGTGGAAAATAATTGTCAGACTGAATAAATGTACCTGCAGTAGAAGAGGAATATATTTGCTTTCAACTGTTTCTGTATTTAAAACTACAGAAGTTAATTTCTCTAAAAATAGGACTCAAAAGCAGCCAGAGTGAATACTTTCACTACACAAAAATTTGGCTGAAAGCTGGAAAGTGTGGAGCCTGAATTTGCGAGTTGATTAACTCAAACGTCTGAGGAGGTATTGTGCATTCTTGCATGTTGCTGGGGAAGAAGCTGTTGAGGAGAAAAGCAAAATAGGAAAAGTTTAGTAATTATTGTGACCTCATTTAGCCAACTACACTGGAATCAAGCGATAAAGAGGAATAAATCACCATGTATGACCCAGGTGACCCAAGTTCAGTTAGCAGCTAGAACACCTGCTTGAAATGACAGAGAGAGAATGAGAAAAGTGATAAGATTTTCCCTACTCATCTCTTTATAGTAGAGCAGGTGCTGATTGGCATTTTGCTTTGGTAACTCCAGCACAGACTGGAGCTCAGTAATGATAGCAGGGCTAAGCACAAGAGCAGATTTCAGCAGCACTGCTACCTTGAGGGATGGTGGATGTTCTGTCCCCAAACTATACCTCATATTGCACACTGGTTTGTATAAATAATGTGCTGGCAGTTAGAAGAGGGCAGGGCTGTCATCATAGCAGTTAACCTAAACCTGTAAGCTGTTAATAAGCTGCTTCCTGTGCACATGATACAGGGCAAATACGTATGTGGTGACATGGGCTGAGATGGCCAACAAGATACATCCACCTTCATTTTCCTACAATGTGAGTCTAAACAAGGGTTAGTATTCAAGTGGGCTAACTCAGGCAACAAAGAGGTAAAAAAATAGAGAGCATACCCAACTGTAAACAGCCAGTACTGAAATTTTTTTTTAGTTTTATTACTCAAAAGACACACCCGAGAACATTTAATAGAAGTGCCCTGAAGCTCTTCAAGTGGAATACCAGATGGATTAATAACAAAACAGTTGAACTAGAAAATATGGCTTGCATTAGTAACTGCAAAGTAGGTAGAGTAAATGCTATCGGCAAAAATAAATTTAAAAAATCTGGTAAGGTTCCTGCTGTTTGACAGGAGGCACATGTTCCATATATACATAAAACATGCCTAAGGATCTGATGGACAATTACCAGTCAATAAATTTTACATGCATTATATAAAAATATTTCAAGAAATGCATTGCCGACATCCTGAAACAACACAATTCCTATACTGCACTAATGGATATTTCACAGTACTTCCTCCAGAGTAGAGATACATTCACAAGTCTTAATGACTTTTACTAAACAGCAGGAACTGGAATGCATGGTATCTGTACATTGACTAACTTACCTGTAACAGAAGATGTTCGGATTCCTCACTGTCTCAGTGGAATTTTGGGTCATCTGCCAAGGTTACCCAGTACTGGCTAGCTTTTAAAATTTCAGACTCTCCTCTCTTTCTCTTTCTGTGACAGCTGATTGTCTGAGAATATCCTGAGAGGGAAGCCTTCAGCTATCACATGAACTCAGTGTTCAGGCTTTTTCGCTTTCACAAAGAAGGAGTGAAAAGTACCTGAAGTCAGAATCATTTATCAAGAGTAAATTCACTGACAATCTAAATACCATATAAAATTAAATCTAATAACAAACCAAATCAAAGAAGATGAAATATGCCTGAACTATGCACAATCTGGGGATGGTGGGTAGGTGCTGTCACTGAGACAGTGAGGAATTCAAACATCTACTGTTACAGCTAAGCAGGACTTAACAATTCTGTTTATCATTCCCACTGCTTCAGTGGCATTTTGTGTATATTCCAAAAGCTTAAGGATGGAACCCCTGAAGAACGGTCCTAGCAAAGCCTGGTCTGGACCTTGAAAAGGAATCCAGTTTGTGAAGATATAAACAAAGACCACGTTGCTGTCTCTGGAATGTTTTTAAAATCTGTCCCTTTCCAATATGCCATTAAAGAGGATAAAGCCCTAGTCAAATGAGCCTTACCCTTGCCTGGAAGAGATTTACCATGGTGGGGGTAACAGAAAATAAAAACAGAGGACAACTATCATACAATAGTTTGCTTAGAGACAGACTGACCTTTCTTAGTGCCCATATAGGAGACAAACTGATGCTCACCATTCCTAAAGGGCATTGTTCTGTCAAGGTAGTACTTGAGTTGCCTGTGTACATCTAAGGTGTGTAGAATTTTTTCTCCCTTGTTTTCTGAATCAGGATAGAATACTGGGAGATTGATGGCTTGATTCAAGGTAAAATCAGAAACAGCTTCAAGCAGGAATGATGAATTAGTACACAACACAACTATGCCCTTCTAAAAAAAACACAGACAGGGTTGGCCCACCACATGACCTTCCAGCACACAGACTCACCTTGCAGATATCAGAGAAATCAGTAAAACTGTCTTCCAAATAATTAACTGTAAATCAGCCTAAGAGGCAGGTTCAAAAAGAGGTAAGGTTAATTTTCAAGAACAAAGTTAACATCCCAGGGAGGAGGAATTTGCTTTCAATGTCATCTCACATGCTACAGTCCTTTCATAAACTTTTTGACCAAAAAGCAGATGAAAGAGGGGGATCCATGGGCAGAGAAGCTGAGATGGCCAACAAGATGCACTTTCATAGAAGCATATGGAAAACTGTCTCTAAGAAGCTAATACAAATATTTCAAAACCAGTGGAGTCAAAACCTTTCATGACGTCTGTTATTGCCTAGGCAGCACTTACAAAACTTCTTCCATTTGTAAACCTGTAAAATAAATTTTAATTGCATTTTTTGCCTCCAAATATCTGCTGCACATCCTCAAGGAACAAGTGCCTAAAAGGAATCAATACAGAATCATCCATGATGTCAATTGCAATTGCTCTAAGTTGGGGTGGACCATTTAACCCTAATGCTGTGTGAGCAGATCCAGTCTGTGAGGAAGCTTGTGGTAACTAACTGCCCCTTGGCCAATTCCACTAAGAGGGAAAACCAACTTTGCCTGGACCAATAATGATCTTTGGTAATTCTTTCTAAATCTTTAAATGTTCCTTGGGAATCAATGGATAGGGTGGAAATACATACAGGAGCATTCCCATCCCTGGAAGTGATAAGAGCATCTACCTTCCAAGCATGTCTGCAAGGATGTCTTGAACAGACTTTTTTCAGTTGTTTGTTTTGAAAAGTGGTGAACAGATCTACTTAAAGTGTTCCTCCAATCTGGATCAAGTTCTAGAAGACCTCTACATGTAGCTTCCACTCACAAGGAACTGTCCAGGATCTGCTTAATCTGTCTACCACTGTTTTGCTCTGATGGAATGTACAAGGCCTGAAAAGTCAGAGAATGCTGTAGAGCCAGCTCCCAGGCAATCATTACCAACTGGCAAAACAGATATGACCTTGTACCCCTTTGCTTATTCACAGGTTCATAGGTGTGTACTAGGCTAATGGCCCTGGAGCCTTTACAAGCCTAGCCCATAGGATTACCCTGTCATTGTGCCACCCAACCTTAGTTCCTAGTGCCTCTGTCAAGTAGAGCCACTGGAGTGATCCCCGGGGTGAATTTTCTATTTCCCATCCACTCATCAAGATTTCACTTGAAGAGGGCCAGTGAGGTGCTCTGCTTGACATGCATGGGAAGTTAAGGTACCACATCATGGCAGTGTTGTCTGTAACCACTAGAAGAGAACCTGGACTACATAAGTGATGAAGAACATTCAAAGCACAAATCTCTGCCAACATCTCTTTTTTGCTTATGTTCTTTGGCATGTCCTGAGGACCCTACAAGCCTTGCACTTGAACTTCTATGTACCTGGACCCTGCTACCCATGTAAAATCTGATGAGTCTGTCTGGACAAATTGGAATGGGGTCTGAAGATAGAAAGGGAGTCCTGGATACAGACAACACTTGATCCCGGCACCACTGCAGTTCCTGTTCCACAAATCCTAGTGTCAGTATCCAGAAATCCAAGGGATGAAGGTTCTGGTTTCAACAATCCTTCAAGCACCACTGAATTTTTCTCATGTATAGGCTGGCTAGTGGTATTATGAGGATCACTGATGCCATGAGGCCTACAATTTTGAGGAACTCTCTCTTGAGGCCAAGTTTTGAAGAGAGAAATCCAAGAACATGTTCTGATAAGTCAAAACTTTGTCTTCTGTCAAAAGGCCATATTTTTAATACCACATGAAACAATTCATGGAGAAAATGTGAGGAAGAACTTCTGAAAGTTTAGTTTAAAGCTCAGGTGGGAAATAATGGATTTGACCTTGTCTAAGGACTCCAAGCACATGGATACAGAATCTGTAAAATTCAGTAAGTTATCTAAATAAGGGGAAAATGTGGAGGCCTAGGGTTCTGCAACAGACAACCATTGGGGTTGGACACCTTGTAAACACTCAAGTTGAAATAGACAGCCCAAAAGGTAAGCCAGACACAGCAAATCTCAAGAATTTCCTGAAATTGGGATTAACTGGAATATGATAGTAAGCATCCTTAAGATCTAGAGTCACCATGAAACATCGTTCCGGAAGCAATGCTAGAAACTAATGTAAGGTTAGCATTTTGAATTTCAGAACTTTTACAATGGTGTTTATAAAGAACAAATCTGGGATGGGTCTCCAGGAGTGCTCCTCTTCTGGTAACAAAAAAATTCCAAAGTAAAATTATTTGCCCTTGTGTATCGCAGGCACTGGTACTAAGACCCCTGTTTCTACTATGTGATGCAGCACTGGAGGAAACAGCTCTGTCTTGTCTGCTGTGGTGTGTGTAGGGGAATTTTCCTGAAAGGGAGAGGATTTTCTATCTACGGCCAAGTGTATCCTCAATGAATTATTCTCAAAACCCATTTGTCTGAGACTACTTGTAGCAAGGCCTCAGGGTCGAGAGAGTGCTTGAGGGATGGAGGATGAGGAAGAGAAAGAAGAGTGGGGGGGTACTCTATGACTTGACATAGTCATTCCTTTGCAGGGGTTGATTCTTTTTCAGTAAAGAACCTTTCTTGTTTGGTTTTGAAGAATTATCTTCTGCCATTTCCTTTTAGATCCCTGACTTTTGCTTGGCTGGGATTTTTATTTGTTCTGTCCCTTGTTTTGGGGAAGGGTGGGTACATGAAACATCCTAGAATTCCCATGAATGAATTTGCTTCTATCATCCCACTGTTTGGGAATCTGTGTAACAGAGGGCCAAAATACCAATTCAGAACTTATATGTGCATTCAAAAGTTCTGCTTTGAAATAATCAGAGATGTTCTGGTTATGTAAACAAGCATATGGTCTTAATACGACAGAGGAATCGGCATTTCTCAAGACTGTATCAAAAAATTCAAGAACACCTCTCAAAGTATGTTTTGAAACCTGAGTCAAATCAGAAACAATTTTATTCATATAAAAATTTTGCTTTACAGGCATACCTTTCAACTGTCCAGACTTATGCAGAATGTCCAGATTTTTGGCTTATATTTTTGGTCTGTCCCTCATAAAATTTGTGTTTTTCTGGCAAATCACTGGGATGATTTGAGTCGAGGACTGAAGTCACTTAATAATGACATATATTTGAGTTTCAGACAGCAAATCCTTCAGAAAATATATGCTAAAAGAAACTCTGGTACTCTAGCAAATGTTTAAAGGTAAGAATGCTGCAAAATCATGCAAACTGTATGCATACTACAAAATAAACTTCCACATATAGCTGTGATTATTTAACATTCTGAAGACTAGAATACTAGAAAGAGACATCTTTTTGCCCTAAAGATCTAACCATTTCCCTCTTTATCAGGGAGTGTTGAATTAGGTGAAGCCAAGGACTTTTTTATTTGTGAAGGCAACTGGCAAATAGCAGCTGGGTTAACATTCAAATAAGAAAAGAGACCTGTCATATCCTAGGAGACACCATATTTCCTCTTGAGCGTTTTTAGGAACTTCTGGAATAGATACTGATGTCCTGCAGGTAGCATTATAAACATCTTCCAAGGCCAGTAAGAGAGAAGAGCCACAGAATTGTGTATTTTGTCCTCTATACGTTTATATACCCTGGTCAGCTCTTGGATAGTTCCCAACTGCTCCCAAGCAAAATCATTACTAGATGTAGCAGTCATCTGAGGAAAGGTGAACACTTATTTGGACTTAAGCTCAGGTTCACCTTCCCAATAATAGAATGACTGGCCTCCATGTCAACTAGGAAATCACAATTGTCTTCATCAGATTCCTCATCCTTCTCTGAAACAACAGAATGTTTTCTAGCCAGACTAGCACTGGAGCCATGATTGGGAACATAACCACCAGAATTAGCTGTGTGCAGAACACTCTTAGTCACGGAAACCATATCAGCCTTATAAACTGCTACAGCCAATTATCAGATATTATAAACCTTCTGTTTCTTTTTCATATGAACACTACTATATAAAATATCTGGGGACAGAGTATTATGTTTAGCAAGGGTTCGTCTACCCTTGACTACTCCTGCATCTAAAGGGTTTGGTTCTCCATACCTGTGCCAGGTACTAGAACAGCCTAGAAGATGCGTCTAACCCCCACTCCATGGTGGCCAGCAAAGCTACACTAGAGAGAGAGATAGGGCAAAAGGTAAGTGGTTTGCAGGCTGAGCAGTGGCCCTGAAAGAATCATTAACTGTAGGGTGAGGCATATTTGTATGTTGTCTTTACTTTTTAGGGGTGGAACTGGAATTGGAGGGGGGTAGGTACCTGAGTTAGGATCCATCAATTCGGGGGAGAGTGCACAAGCCAGAATAAGAAACTGACAGTACTGGAGAATGTTTCACAATAAACACTTAAAGTTTCTGGTAATAAGTATGTCCCCAAACAACTAAACTCTACTAAACTGTGTTACTATCACAAAAACAGTTTGAAATGCATTCAAGATTCTTTTACAAGTGACAAGAGTTAGAAATTTCCAGTACACAAGGTCCAAACACCAAAGCAACCAATGTGCTAAATTTAAAGTTATGTACTAAACAGAACTAGGCATTTGTGTTGTCCATTTTCATTCTTCCTCAACATATGTGTTCGGATCCAATCCTCAGATCCGACTTGGCCACATACTCTAGACTTCGGATTCAGCTCTCGAGCTTCTCCCTCTACCCATAATGCCCTATTCCATCCCCATTTCCTCAGATCAAGTTTGTGGTCATATATCCCTATAGTTAAACATAGATAGCTGATACAGAAAGGAATGGCACAATCCTGAAACTGCAGGTTCCAAATACAGTCCAATAGGTCTTTCCAGAAAAAACGGAATGGGGATGGATGGGAAGGAAGTTGAGGAAGAATGAAAATAAACAACACAGATGACTAGTTATGCTGAGTACATAACTTTAAAATCTGATGTTGTCCTTTTCATTCTTCCTCAATGTATGGGACAGAGTCCCCAGCTATGCTGATGTTGGGTGGCCCTCATGGAAGGATATTCCGGAACACCACCTAACCAAATTTGGCTCTGTTTCTAGAAATAATATCCAATTTATGATGAGTAACAAAGGTATGAGCATTGGACCATGTAGCTGCAGCGCAAATATCAATAGATATTCTTGACCAAAAGGCAGATAAAGCAGCCATGGATCTGACTGAATAAGCCTTAGGAGGTTTAGGTAAAGTCACACCCTGTTTAGAATAAACATAAGAGATACAATCTGTAATCCATTTAGCTATAGTGACTTTACAGACTGGACAATCTAGCCTTTTTGGTGAAAAAGAGGCAAAAAGTTGATCTGACTTTCTAATTTGTTTTGTTCTGTGAAAATGCGTACATCAAGGAGAAGCAGCATGTACTCTCCTTTATCCATAAATTTGGAAAGAATACTGGTAAGTGAATGGATTGGTTAATATTAATTTCAGAAGCCACTTTACGTAAAAAGGAAAGGTTTGTCCATAAGGTAACCCTGTCTTTATGAAAAATGATGCAAGGTGTTTTTGAAGAAAGACCCTGGAGTTCAGATATTCTCTTTGCAAAAGCAATGGCCACTAATAAGGTTATTTTCCATGAAAGAAATTTAAAATCAGTTTTAGCTGAAGGTTCGAAATGTTTCCGAGTTAAACCTTGTAGCACAAACGTTAGATCCCAAGGAGGTGAAGTATCCTTTATTAGAGGCATTAGAAGAAAAATACCTTTCAAAAAGGCCTTGCATAACTTGGATGAAGCCAATGAATAATTTCTCTCTGCTGCGTGAAAATTAGAAATTACTGCCAATTGAAGTTTAATTGTGGGAAAAACTTGCTCCTCCTTTAAAATGAGTTGCTAAAAAGTGAAGTATAGCAGAAACTGGAGCAGAGAAAGGATCAAACTAATTATTAAAAGCCCAAAAGGAGAATCTTTGTATATTGTTTTGATAAATTCTCTTTAAGAAGCCAAAATAATGTTACATACAGGGGAAGAGAGCCTAGGCTGGCTAACCATCACTGGAAGTGGAGAAAACATGTGGTTAGTTGGAGGGCCTGTATGTTGGGATATTGGATTCCTGATGGGTGAAAGAGGAGATCTGGAGGTGGCTCCAGTATCCATGGAGGGTAATGAAAGTGAGACTGCAGAAAGGGGAACCATACTTGCCGAGGCTAAAAAGGGGCAATGAGGATTACTGAGCTCTTCAGCCGACTTGCTTTCTGCAGAAATTTGGGAATCAAGGGGAGAGGGGGATAAGCATAATGGAGACCCAAAGGACAAGTGTAGACTACAGCATTTCTCGGTCATTGCCTTGAGGGGGGATAACAGCAAAGTACCTACTGCACTTGTTGTTGTTGTGGGGAATCACAAACTGGTCACAGCAAGGATGGCCACATTTACAGAAGATCATTTATGCCACCGATTGATTGAGAGATCACTCATGAGCCATCAAAATGGACCTTCTTAGTTTGTCTGCTAGAACGTTGGTATCCCACGGAATGTGCATCGTAATTAGGAAGTGATCTGATAAGACTGCCCATTCCCACACTCTCATGGTCTCTCTGCAGAGGGGATAAGATCAAATTCCTCCTTATCTGTTGATGTACCAGACTACAGACATGTTGTCAGTCTGAACTGCGATAGTTCCTAGAGGGAGAGTGGCTTGAAACGCCTGCAATGCAGGTAGGACTGCTCTCATTTTTAGTACATTGATTTGCAGATTGGTCTTTTGGGAAGACCACAAACCTTGGACTATTCTTCCCAAGAAATGCCCCACATCCCAGCTGAGAACTGTCCATGGTCATTATGGCCAATGGGGTGGTAAAACAGAAGGTCAACCTAGATGAATATTGTCCAGTTGGATCCACCTGTAGATGTGTTGTTTGCCAGATGGAGTAAGCTTGACTGAAAAAGACTGGGGTTGATGAAGAATGGACCACTGAACAGCTAGCATCCATTGAAGAACTCACACAAGGAAGTGTGCCAGAGGAAGAAGTACAACAGCTTCTGCCATCGAACCTAGTACCTGAAGCACTGATCTTGCTGAAGGAGATGGATATGGAAAAAAGTTGAACTTGGCTTCTGATAGTGGAAATGCAACGAGGAGGTAGAGCTATTACCTGAGCTGCTGTATTCAGTAGTGTACAAATGAACTCCAGGCTCTAGACTGGTGTTAAGTTGGATTTGGAATAGTTTATCGTAATACACAATGACTTGCAAATCTGCAGCAAATTGTCCCTGGCATGTAGAAAGAGATGCTTGGAGGGGATGGTGAGGAGCCAGTCATCTAGGTATGGAAACACTCGGAATCATTTTAGTTTCAGGTGAGCTGCCAGCACTTCCATACATTTGGTAAACACCCTGGGGGCTGTGGTGGGTCCAAAAGACAGGGCTCTGAAGTGGTAATGACTGGCTCCCAATCAAAAGCATAGCGGTCGATCTTCAGGAGTGTCTGTCTATCTTGAAGTTGAAGATCAACTGAGAACATCCAATTGTCCTTGTGAAGAAAAGGTAGGATGGACTGTACTGTGATGATTCAACACTTTGACTTCTTCACATACTGATTCAAATTGCATAGATCTAAGATTGGTCTGAGATCCCCTGTTTTCTTGGGCACTACAAAGAAGCATGAGTACGTTCTGCATCTTTCTTAGCCTAGTGGGATCTCTTGGATGACTCTTTTTTTCTAGCAGCTTTTGGATTTCTTGTACTGCTGCTTCCCTTTGACTGGGTGGAACATCGGGAAGTTTCTTTCTTTTGGAGGGAGGGAGGGAGAAGGAAAAGTGGTATGTAATAACCTCTGAATATTACTCTTAGCACCCATGAATCTTGTGTTATATTTGCCCAGGCTTTTGGGTACAAGGACAATCATCCCCCGACTGCCTCCAGAGATGAACAGTTGGGCAGCACCATAGGAGCACTAAAAAAGCCTGTCTATAAAAGAATCCCTGAAGCCCTGATTTTGCAAACTTCCTCTGCCTCTAGGGCAATGTCTTCCATTAAAATTTCCTTCTCTGCCTCTGGAGGAATTACCCCCAAGTGGATCTTAGAAATGTCCCTGAGATTTTCTGTACCACATTTTCTTACCACCTCTTTGATTCCTGGAAAAGGTTCGTTGAGGGGTAGAAAACTTGATTCCCATTGCAGACAGAGTCTTTCCATCTTGTTCACTGCAGGTAAGCATCTCTTTTAATGATAGCCCAAACAAAGAAGTGCATTTGAATGGAGCATTGCTAAAGGATGTCTTAAATGACTCCCCAAAGTTGCATAACTGCATCCAGGCATGTCTGCTATGGGCAATGCCTGATCCAGCAGCTCATGAGGTACCTTCAGCTGTATGAGAGATCAACCTAATTGAAGTGTTTGATATGGATAAAAGAGTGGCCAGTTGTGAGGACATTAATTTGAAATCTAGATCAGACATTGACTCTGAGAGTACATTTGATAGTTGTTTGGTCAAATCTCTCTGCAGTCTAGTAAATTGTGCCAGTAGTTGAGTGACCTCAGGGCAAATGTTGCCAAGGCAAAGGCTCACTTTCCAAATATGTCCAAAGCTCTAGACTCCCTTTTTGGTGGGTGGACAGAAGAACTGTGTTCAGCAAGCTCTTTCTTGCTGGTTACTGCCACCAGCATAGCATCAAGTGGGTCTCCTTTGTTCCAGTGAGGCCTATCTTGTGGTGGGGCTAAAAATGTATTGGGTCTTTTAGGGATTAGTTCAACAGTATCCAGTTCTTTCCAAGCCCAACAGGAAACCAAATCAATGACTTCATCCACTGGAGGGGGTAACCCAAGATGTAGACTGGCCAGAAACAAAAGCCTCCAAAATACTGACTCTTCTAGAGAGGATTTTGGGAAGACCAGCCATCTTTTTGTTTTAGGATTTCTAAAATGTCTCCCAAGCAGATGTCATCAGGTGGTAATCTGGGGACCCTTCTCCTTCATCGAAATTGGTATCTTCAGTAAGTGACTCCATCAGGAAGTCAATGCGCCTCTTCTTGCATGTTCTATTCCCATGCACCTCTCTGTGGGATGTTTAAGTGAGGTGTCATAAGAGAGGAAGTTCCTCTATTGGAACTGCTTGGACACTTATTGGAACTGGCTGTCCCTGTGGAGTAGGTCTGATTGACTCAGAGCTTGGAACAGATGAGAAGAAAGGGGTAGGATCCAAAAAGAAAGTCCTTTCCACTACCTTGAAACCAACAGAACTGGAGAAAGTTCGACCCACCCTCTCGAAGCCGAAACTCCCGACAAAGGAAAGTCTTGACCACCCAGACTCGAAATGTTGAGGGCCGAGGCTCCGAGGGGAAAAGTTGGATCTGACAAAACTGGAATGGAACCAGTCCCCTAGGACTTGACACTGACACTTCGGCTCCAGGATACTTTCTAATCCGAGGGTATCAGAGCAGAACCAGTCAAGGATATAGTCAGAGTCAAAGAAGAAGCTTTATTCAGATCCAACACCAGTCCTTTACTGCATCTCAGATCCTGGAACTCCAAAACCACTGGATGGAAAGGAGATGGAATGGTTGAGGATGTTGTAGGCATACTCAAAGATCCAACAGAGGACGGAGCTTGTAAGACCCCCATCTGGATCTGAGTTCTGAGAAATTTTCACTTTATCCTATCCACATCTGCTTCTGAAAAACGTCTTATGGAGGACCTAGAAGAAGTTGTGGATAGCAGCCTGGAGTATTTTTTAGGAGTTTGAAACAACTGAGCAGGTAGAGTCGGCGATATAGGCTTAATATGAAATTGTGGAGTAAGACTCCTGTGAGAAGTGCTCAGCTTTGGATCCAATAACTTAGGATCTGAAGGTGTTGTTGAAGGGGATACTGTAATCACAACAAGAGCCGAAGCCTTCGGATCTGAGGAAGATTTCGGATCCATAGATTGGATCTTTGGATCTGATGATGTCATATCTGCAACTTTTCTTATTTTCGCTGGAGGCTCTGACAAAAACCTTGGGGACTTCGAGGGAGAATGCTTCATATGTTCCAATGGAGCTGACGTACTATGTTTTGAGGTGGGTTCGAGCCCCAGAATAAGTAGCTGGTCGCACACCTTTTAAAATAAGCTTATTATGCCTATCCACTAAGGTCTTTGGGTTAAATAAAGAACAAATTTGAGATGAAGTGCTCAAAATGTCCAACACCATCCAAATTAGGGAGTTTATGCCCACAAGAAGTGTATTTTTTTAAACCTATCAGTTTATCCATCATGGTTAACACAGAAGATTATTAATTCAAAGTATTTTTTTTTTGTTAGAAAGAAGACGTAATAGGAATTTAACTACCAGCAATGGTAGTCTAAGAAATATCCTAATAAATATATAAAGGGTAGAAATTAAAGAAGAAAATACCAGCAATGTCATAGAGAGATACTATGTCAAATAGTATAGACAAGAAAAAGAAATAGTTTAGAATATTCTAATGACCTGTTGAAAAACTATGAGGTAGGAAAAATATTAATATAAAGCAAACATCTATAAACAGAAAAGAAGAAAAAAAAATTTCAAAACTCATAAATTATCACTTGGGAAACTCAAGAGTGGAACCCGAGTCTGTTCGTTGTGGCGGTAAACAAGATGTGAGGTAATAGGGATGGAATAGGGCATTATGGGTAGAGGAAGGAGCTTGAGAGCTACAACCGAAGTTTGGAATATGCAGACAAGTTGGATTCGAGGATCGGGTCTGAACCCATACATTGAGGAAGAATGAAAAGGACATCATCAGATCCAGTGCTAAATATTAGCTCCACACACTTTAACCACTTTAAAGTGCCATAAAATAATGTTTAATAACAATTTAAACTGCATTTTCTTGTCAAATAGAGAAATATCTCTACAACACATTCAAATAACTTCATCTGCAGTAAAACTGGAATCTCATATTAAAAACACACAGAACAGGGTCTTGCATATAGTAAATAATGTATAAATGCTAAAAAATCCAAGTTCTGTGATTTTTTTGTCAAAAGATTAAAATAAAACAGAGTAACAGTAAAGACAAGCACAATTAATTTGCAGTTCTGGCTGCACAAAACAGCTCCTAAGGTCTAGTAGCACATACACACTGCACTTTTAGGAGAAATACTGAACGTTTCCTTATAAGTAGTAAAAACAAGCATTTGTCAAAGACAGAAGACAAATTAACACTGCTACAAGCAGAAATTCCCACAGGAATTACTGTAAACACTGACAAAATTAAATATTTAAATAAAATATTTTACAAAAATATAACAAATAGAAAGATAATAATAAATCTAATAATAAAATGAGAGAAAGGGGGTCCCCAAACGGGGCTCATACAAGTACTAAGCTGGAAAATCACCACTGGCACTTGTGAAGAGCTGTCACTGGGACAGAGAAGAAGGGGAAAGGAGTCTGATCTTTTGACAGCTGGTCAGTACTGGGTTACCTTGATAGATATTCCAAAATGCTACTGAGGCAGTGAGAATGATGATCTAAATATAATTCTAACTCAGTAAGAGAAAACAGTGTGTGTGACGATAATGGGTAACAAATCATCTTGGCTAACTATTTCACTCAACTCACCACAGGGGGTGGTATTACAACCAGTATTCTTTGATTTGGTTTCTCCAGTTTTCTTAATATTTAATAACACTTCAACAACAAAACATGCATTTTAACTACAAACAGGGTACAATAATATATTTGCAAGAAAATCTACATACCATTAATAATGATCTAAATACAATTAATTCCTGGGAAAAGAAGCTGGGCTTGAACTTTAATGAGTTCAAATGTAATATTACATGCAGTGGGTTAGGTTGGATAAAAGAACCTATGCTTCTATATCATTCAGAACTATTTTGAGATGATTCTTTTAAAGACTTGAGTATTAAAATAAATGACATGCTAACCCTTACTGAGCATGTAACATCTGTACCATAAAAAAATGCTTAGAATAAATTTGTTTGGCATGGCTATGGATTTTGAGTTTAATTTCCTGAAACTGTCTAGTAACAAGTTGCATTTACAAATAAATTTCTAAGCCAAAAGGGAATCAACAGAAAATTTACTATTTTAATAAACAGACGCTGACCACAAAGGACAAATTTAATGCAATTAAAGTATGTAAGAAGAGGCATGGTTCTTGAGTAGATGAACTGAAGCTCTCCAACAGTGACTAAGAAGTCTGTTTTCCATGAAGGGCATTTGGCCTGAACACGGGAGCAGTCAAACTTAAGAACTAATTTATGTATTTGTGTTTGTATTGATCCACAATGCGGAGATGAAACGAAAACATTGCCCATTTCTTACAGCCAAACTAAGGGTCTCAACATGTTAAACACTAAGTTTTCTCAGTCCTAGATGTGAATCAGGGTTTGTGCAAATAGGGCTAGATGACCAAAGCTCCAAATTGTGAACATTTAATACTCTAGCAAATTAGACAGATAATCCTCACTCTTCTGCTTTGCATTTTCTCAGCACCAGAGGGGTTCCAAAGAGCTGCTGCCCAGATAACAGGAAGCTTAGAAAGTGTTATAAACTTAATGATCTACCAGAGAAGAGGAAGACACAAGAACAGCACAAAAAGATAATGAAAATCTACCAGAGCAGAAGAAGACACAAGAACAGCACAAAAAGGTAATGATACCACTGCTTAATAATATTACACCATAATTTCAAGTTAAGAGCAACACACAAAAGAAAACTGAAAAGTCTGAAATGTATGGGTAATGTCAGAGGGTCTGAGACCTGATTCAGAAACATCCAAGCTCCTCTGCAAATACTGAGACCATAACTCAAGCAGACACTGCAAAGATTTCAAAGAATGATGCAGCATTTGCAAAGTCTATGCTCATTATATCTGACACAACTTTAACTCTTAAAAGCTGTTAGAGAAAGACATACTGTGGGAATGGGACTACAAGAAGGAAAATAGATTTGAAGTTTTTAATAAGAGATGCTCCAATTGTGTTGTTGGCAAATACCTGTCAGAATGGTATAAGAGCTACCATCGTACAAGAGAATGGTCCAGTTCCTTATGGGTCTAAAGCATTTATAGATGCAAAAACAGATATACTTAAATCGAAAAGGAACTAATAGAAGCACTGCATGGAAGCAAGAAATTCCAACATGTACATAGGAAATAAGTTTAGATGGAAACAGACTACAAAATCTTCCAAAGCATATTCAGAAAGTTCTCGTATAATGCACCTTTAAGAGAGCAGAGAATGAAAGTTAATATACAGAAGTAAGATCTTAAAAAGATATACAAACCTGGAAAGGAGATACACACAGTAAGTATACTGAGTAAAGCATATTTAGTAAAGAAACATAAGGAACTTTTAGAAAACATTTATTATTCTATGTATAACACTATATTGTTTCAATAACGTAAAAAAGTGAAATAATTTCAGAGGTACATAGATAGTGGGGTCTACTTCTAATGATCGAAAGACCACTTACTCAAAGACAACTTTACAGAAACAACACCGAACTGTTACTTTACCAATCACACTACTAAATTTTTTAACAGCGTAAGTATGCATTTGGCCAACATGAGGAAACTTGCCCTTTTCCCCACTGTAGTATGATCCTGGAGTTGGTATATTTAGTTGGGGGTATGGGAGGTGTTGCCCCCCACCTGGGTGGGTTGGACATACTGAGGTGCGTTTCTTGCCCTGTTAAAAAATTTGGTAGTATGATCATCCGGTAAACTAACAGTTTTTTGTTGTCATCTTGGTAAAGTCATCTTTGGGTAAATGGTCTTTTGATTATTAGAAGTAGATCAGATACTGACTTAGAAATATAACTTCTCAAAAATTTGACAATATAAGGCTAGCCTAAGCAAGAATTATCAGTAAGGAAAGAAATTAAATAATACTCTTCATTCAAGAAATAAATATGTTGACCTATAGCTTGGCATTCAAAGCTGACAAAATAACACTTTCTAATCAAATGAAAAGACAAATGCGTGAGAGGATACACATACCACATGTGAGAAAAGTAAAGTATAAAGAAATCTCCGAGGATATAACATTTTGGCTAGGAATATCTACACATATAAAACAAGCAGCACGAAGTGTGCCATCCACAGTAGAAAAATCTAACTGAAGAAACTCTAGCATAATGAAGTCAAGTGGGCAATAAACTGTTGCAATTCAGTGATGCCATGTTTCTTAAACTTACAGATACAATAACTACAAGTGTGGTTAGTGTATTAAAG